>NC_053026.1:220215500-220242292 GCF_003073215.2 Triticum urartu
ACTTGTACTTGGACTGACTCTTGGCAATCCCAATCTTCACCTTTTTCACCATAGCATCAAGAAGCTGGGCTTGGCGAATCTGGTCTACCAAGGTAGGAGAGACTTGAAGGTTGGTGAGGAAACCTTGAGGAACAATTTGCAGATTAAGTTTGTAGAAAGCTTCACAAAGCTCGAGTTGATAAGGCTTGAGAATCAGACTGTTGCAGTAAGCTTTCCTGCTCAATGCGTCAGCAATCACATTGGCCTTGCCTGGAGTATACTCGATACTCGGATTATACTCTTGAATCATTTCAACCCATCGAGTTTGTCTGAGGTTGAGATTAGGCTGAGTGAAGATGTACTTGAGACTCTTGTGATCAGTGAAAATGTCCACTTTTCTTCCCAAAAGAAGATGTCTCCAAGTCAAAAGAGCATGCACAACTGCCGCCAACTCGAGATCATGAGTGGGGTAGTTCTTCTCATTAGGCTTCAATTGGCGAGATGTATAAGAAACAACTTTCTTCTATTGCATCAATACTGCGCCAAGACCTTGGAGAGAGGCATCACAAAAGACCTCGTATGGCTTGGATTCATCAGGCGGAGTGAGAACTGGAGCAGTGATCAATTTCTCTTTCAAAGTGTTGAAAGCAATGTCACACTCCGGAGACCAAACGTACTTGATGTGCTTCTGGAGAAGATTAGAGAGAGGCTTCGCGATCTTAGAAAAGTTTTCAACGAATCTTCGGCAATAGCTTGCGAGGCCGAGGAAGCTATGGAGTTGCTTCACGTTCTGAGGAGGTTCCCAATTCAAAATTGCAGACACCTTCTCAAGATTCACGGCAATACCCTTGGCAGAGATGATATGACCAAGATAAATAACCTCATCGAGCCAAAATTCACACTTGGAGAACTTGGCGTAGAACTGATGTTCTCTGAGCTTATCAAGAACCAAACGCAAGTGCTTGGCATGATCTTCCTTGTTCTTCGAGAAAACCAGAATGTCGTCGAGATAGACCAAAACGAAGTCATTGGTGTAGGCATTGAAGATGAAGTTCATCATGCGAGAGAACGTCGGGGGAGCGTTGACGAGGCCAAAAGACATGACAGTGTATTCATATGAACCAAAGCTTGTCCTGAAAGCCGTCTTGGGAATATCTTGCTCACGGATTCGAATCTGATGATAACCCATACGAAGATCAAGCTTGGAGAATACTTGGGCACCTTTGAGTTGTTCGAACAGCTCATTGATGTTGGGAAGTGGGTATTTGTTCTTGATGGTCTTCTTGTTCACTGGACGGTAATCAACACAAAGTTGGTCCGTTCCATCCTTCTTCTTCACAAAAAGTACACCACAACCCCATGGAGAAGAACTAGGCCGGATGAGACCCATTTTCTCTTGAATATCTAGTTGCTTCTTTGGCTCTTTCAACTCTTCAGGTCCGAGCTTGTAAGGACGTTTGCAAACAGGTTCCGTGCCAGGCTCAAGATCAATAACGAATTCAACTGGCCGGTGCGGAGGCATTCCTGGAAGCTCTTCTGGAAAGACGTCTTGATATTCGCAAACGACTGGAATTTGCGAGATGGCATCCAATTCACCCTTCTCATTGAGAGAAAACAGACGAATGGTATCATCACGAGCGGCGAAGACAATTACATCCTCAGACGAATGAGTCAATTGAATCTGCCTGGCTGCACAATCAAGTTGAGCCTTGTGCTTGGAAAGCCAATCCATTCCGAGAATAAGATCAATATCCGAGTTACCAAGAACCACCGGAGAAGAGAGAAACTTGTAGTTGCCCAACGTGATAGAGACATCCGGGATGCAATTGTTAGAAGTCACTTGCTTGCCTGGAGACACAATCTTCAACGGAACAGGAATCCTTTCGGTCACAAAATCATGCTTGGCCACAAATGGGGTTGAAATAAAAGAAAGCGATGCACCAGTGTCAAAAAGAACTTTTGCAGGAACATCGTTAACAGGAAGGTTACCCATGATCACATCTGGTGAGTCCTCTGCCTAAGCTGCATTCAGCAAATTGACCTTGGCGTGCTTGGGGTTATGCTTGACCACACCTGTACTTGCCGATCTGACAGGAGGAGGAGGAGGAAGACGCCTCTGGTTGAAACACTTGTTGGCATAGTGACCCTTCTGTTGGCACTTGTTGCACGTGACCTCTGAAAGCGGACGGTGATACAGAGCACTCGATCTTGGATCTTGGAGCACTCGATCTTGGAGCTTGAGTCGAAGTCTTGTTCTGAAAGCTAGGGTTGGGTGGGTGGGAAGAACCACTGCCACCTTTGCTCTTCTGCTGATACGGCTGACGGAATGGAGGAGGAGGAAGCCAATACTTCTGTTGCTTGGCCACTTGAGTAGAGGAAGAAGGAGTAACATCTCTGACTCGCTTCTTGGAAGCATCACACTTCAACTGAGAAGCCTCTTGCTTCAATGCCATGTTGTAGAACTCATCGTATCTCAAGGGCTCGAAGAGAACAAGAGCTAGCTGAATTTCTTCTCTGAGACCACCCCTGAACTGATATATCATGCTCTTCTCATCAGGCACGTCCTGCTTAGCAAAGCGGGCGAGCTTCTGGAACAACTTGTTGTAGTCATAGACAGACAAAGAGCCTTGCTTCAGGTTGCGGAATTCCTCACGCTTGCTTTCAACCACGCTATGGGGAATATGATGAGCTCGGAAATCTCGACGGAAATCATCCCAAGTGATAACACGTCCACCTCTGGAATCCTTGTATTGCTGGAACCATTCTGCAGCTTGATCTTTGAGTTGGAAGGAAGCGAACTTGACAAAGTCCTCAGGCTTAATGTTACTGCACTCGAAATGCTTGCACAAATCCACAAGCCAATCGTCAGCATCGGTTGCCTCAACACAATTGCTGAAAGTCTTTGGGCCATTAGCAAGGAACTGGTTGATTGTAGCAAAGTGATTCTGATTGTTGCCTTGATTCCCTTGGTTGCCTTGATTGAGCTCTTGAAGAATTTGCATGATCAACTGTGTGTTTGCATTGGTTGCGGCCATCACAGCTTGCCATGCCTCCGGAGGAGGTGGAGGTGGTGGCGGATTAGGATTCGGAGTCGTGCGCGTTGGAGGAGCCATCCTGAAGAGGTTAACCACCATTAGCACATTGATAGACAAATATTGAAGCTGAATCCAATGGAATGAAAATTGCAACATATAGTCTTCACATCCGAACAAAATGAACGAATGCATTCCTCTTGAAATGGTCACATATCCATAAATTGAGAAGCCATGTAGAATTAAGGTAGAGAAATAAATCAACAAGGTACAGATCAAGAATGAATAATCGATAAGAAATCCCAATCTCAAACCAATATCCGTGGAAGAAGAACTAGAGATACAAGAATTCCCACCTATGAAACTCCCGAACCTTTCCGGTTATGCAATCAGGTGTTGGGGATACAGGGGAAGCATAATATCTCACCCAAACTAGCAAATCCTACATCCAGCTGTATCCATCCTTCAACACATAACCAAGAAACCTTCGGAAACCATCTACCTCAACCTTCGAAAAGCATCCATTATACAAGTTATGACGATACTCCCGAACTCCCGCCCCAGTACTGGGTGGCGTCGAGGTTATCTCACCAACGAACTGCATAAAAGAGATTTTCGATGTCGGCGTACTAAACTCAGGTATTCCAGAACTGCAACGATAAAATTATGACGACAACACCTCAGAGCTCAACTCCCCGAGACACTTCCACTAAACCCCTGACAGGAGGCACCAAGACAATGTTCTCATCATAAAACCATCGGAACGATAACAAGATACCCGCGTGATCCTAAAAAAATTTTAGTGAAATTTGAGAAGAGAAGAGTTAAAACTCTACGTCAGGATGCCTTACCAGAGCGATGAGGAGACTGGGAAGTAAAAAGAATTCCTAAACTCTCCGATATATAATTCCTAATGACTGAAAACATTTTTCTAGACACAACTCGGCCGCTAAAAACGATCAAGCAATGGGGCTCCTAAGGTCGGGGAAGGCTCTGATTACCAACTTGTAACACCCTCGATGCGACTATATCTCCCACGTGTCGAGGCACGACTTAGAGGCATAATCGCATTGAAGGCATATGTCGCAAGTTAGGCAATCTTCACAACATCCCATGTAATAAGATAATAAAAGGGAGGATAACATAGTTGGCTTACACTCGCCACGTCAATCAAGTGCATAAATAACATTACATCAACCAAACTCTCATGGCCCGACTACGGCGCCAAAATAAAAGAGAACCCAACATGCGACAACGGTCCCGTTCACCCCCAACTAGGCACCACTACTGATCATCAGGAAAGGAAACATAGTAACGTTGAGAGTCTTCGTCGAACTCCCACTTGAGCTCAAACGCGTCTCCTGGAGCGGAATCATCAGGCCCTGCATCTGGTGTAATAGTAATCTGTGAGCCACAGGGACTCAGCAATCTCGCACCCTCGCGATCAAGACTATTTAAGCTTATAGGTAAGGCAAGGTAAATATGTGGAGCTGCAGCAAGCGACTAGCAAATATGGTGGCTAACTTATTCGCAAAAGAGAGCGAGAAGAGGAGGCAAAGCACGAGCGAGAAGCTAGAGGACAACCTGCGCAACCATTACTCCAACACCGTGTCCACTTCCCGGACTCCGCCGAGAAGAGGCCATCACGGTAACACACTCAGTTGATTCATTTTAATTAATTAAGGTTCAAGTTATCTACAACCGGAAATTAACAAATTCCCATCTGCCCATAACCGCGGGCACGGCTTTCGAAAGTTCAAATCCCTGCAGGGGAGTCCCAACTTAGCCCATGACAAGCTCTCACGGTCAACGAAGGAATAGACCTCCTCCCAAGACGTTCCGATCAGACTCGGTATCTCGGTTCGTCAAGACACTTCGACAGGTTAAAACAAATCCAGCAACACCGCCCGAATGTGCCGACAAATCCCGATAGGAGCTGCACATATCTCTTTCTCAGGGCACACTCAGATGAACACTACGTACAACTAAAACCAACCCTCAAGTTGCCCCGAGGTGGCGCTGCAAGTGGCTCTATTTGGACCAACACTCAGAGGAGCACTGGCCCGGGGGGGTTTAAATAAGATGACCCTCGGGCTCTGGAAACCCAAGGGAAAAAGAGGCTAGGTGGAAAATGGTAAAACCAAGGTTGGGCATTGCTGGAAAAGCTTTAATCAAGGCGAACTATCAAGGGGTTCCCATTATAACCCAACCGCGTAAGGAACGCAAAATCCGGGAACATAACACCGATATGACGGAAACTAGGGCGGCAAGAGTGGAACAAAACACTAGGCGAGAGGCCGAGCCTTCCACCCTTTACCAAGTATATAGATGCATTAAGATAACAAGACAATATAATGATATCCCAAAAGTAAATAAATGTGTTCCAACAAGGAACGGCCTCAATCTTCACCTGCAACTAGCAACGCTATAAGAGGGGCTGAGCAAAGCGGTAACATAGCCAATCAACGGTTTGCTAGGACATGGTGGGTTAGAGGTTTGACATGGCAATTTTGGGAGGCTTGAAGCAAATTGTTAGGCATCGTAGCATTGGCATAGCAAAAGAGCGAGCGAAACTAGCATAGCAAAGATAGTAGTGATTTCGAGGGTATGATCATCTTGCCTGCACAGTTGTCAGAGTTGACTGGATCCTCGAAAGCAAACTCAACGGGCTCCTCGTTAGCGAACTCGTCTCCCGGCTCTACCCAAATAAGACAAAAAAACAACAAGGATACAATCAACCACGTGCAAGGATCAAGCAATATGATGCGATGATGATATGCTATGCGGGATGCGATGCGGGATGCAAAATGCAAGATATGACAGGAAAATCAAGATCCTGGCCTCAACTTGGAAATCCAAGTGTGCCACGGGAAATATGAGATGAAATCGCTTGAAAACGATATAAAGATCATCGGAATCGGAGTTACGGTTTGGAAATGGCAAGCGATTCAAAAATGACACCGGTCTGCGATTTACAGCAAGTAGCCATCTAAATGCAACGAAATGAACATGCTACAGCACCCAATCAAGATAACAAAATACATGGCAGGGATGCATTCGAGATGCTTAACAAAATTCTAGCACTGAGCTACGGCCAATTCATCCATTAACAGGTTCAAACAAGCATGGCAAAAATGCATATGACAAACAGATCTCAGACTTTGTGAAATTAACACTTGTCTGGAATTTCAGATCAGGTAGCTCACTTCGGAGCAACAAAACTACATGCTACAGGACCTGAACATGGCAAGGTAACACATGGCATGGATCTACTCAAATAGCTTAACAAAAGTCCCTTAGTGACCTTGAGCCAAAAGGGACAGAAATTATACTAACAAGCATGTGAACATCGCAAAAACATGCTGAAACAGATATCAAGTAGGCATCTTCACGAACTCGATGCACTCACTACGGTGCAAGACATGACAAGACAAGCATACACCCATCAAGAAGGCACACAATGCAAGCTAGAAATGGCAAGAACAATGGCATAGCATGCATGGATCAACTACAACATCATCGCAAAATTGCAAACAAGTTGACAATCTGCCCAGATTCACAAAGTAGCAAAAGTAGAGCTCGATTGACTCAAGCTAGGGTGCTCCATAATTGCAAACAAAGACATGGATGGATAGAGCACTACCAAGATTAAAAACATCCTTACTGATCATCCTCAAAAGAGGCACGGATCACTAGGAAACAACATGAACATATGGCAATATGAGATAAACAGCTCAAGGACTTAGTGGAAATGCTAAGTCCCTGAAAACAGAATTAAAGTGCACCACTTTGCAAGCTTGCTAGTCACCACACACATCACAAAAATACATGGGTTGCACCTCTGGAAAGATGACAAAACCCTTAACAAAACATATGTAGAGCATCAGGGCATATCATGCACACATTAATCATGGCAAAAATGACAAAAAGCTAAATGGAGTAGCAGATCTGACAAATATCTCAAGTAGCCCTCTTCTAACAGCATTTCGGGCATCAAGATGAACTCAAATGAAAATGATGCAATGGAATGAAATGATGTACTCTCGGAGGTGAACATTTTGATATGCTATATGCATGAATCAGAGCTACAGATGCAAAGTTACGGTGCTATGAACATGGACACTTGGATCTACAATTTCAGGACTTAGTGAAAGAAAATCACCCCGAGATCTAGGGTTTCGGTGGCACGCATCCCGAGGCTGGATCCGAGCTCGCCGGCGTCGTTGGCCGGGGCGGCGGCCGAGCGGGAGGAAGAGGCCGGGGCGGCGGAGGCGAGGCCGAGGCGAGGGGCGGAGCCGCGGGGCGGCGAGCCGCGGCGAGGCCGGCACGAGGCGAGGTGGCGGCGGCTCGCGGAGGCGGCGGCGCCGGCGAACGGGGGAGGAGGCGGCGGAGCGGCGGGTGGCGGCGCGGGAGGAGGGGGCGGGGGGCGCGGGTGGAGGCGCGGCGCGGCGGATGGGCCGGCGGGCCGCTGCGGGCTCCGCCGGGCCGCGGCGGCGGCGGGCGGCGGAGGGCACGTGGCGCTCGGTGGGCGGGCGGCGGAGCGGACGCGTCCGGCCGGATTCGGACGTGTCCGGCCGGTGCGGGGGCGATTTCTAGGGTTTGAGAGGGAGGAGATCCGAATTTCGGGAGGGGGCTTTAAATAGAGGTAGAGGGAGCTAGGAGAGTCCAAATGAGGTGCGGTTTTCGGCCACGCGATCGTGATCGAACGCTCTAGATGATGGAGCAAGTTTAGGTGGGTTTTGGGCCAAATTGGAGGGGTGTTGGGCTGCAACACACACGAGGCCTTTTCGGTCCCTCGGTTAACCGTTGGAGTATCAAACGAAGTCCAAATGGTACGAAACTTGACAGGCGGTCTACCGGTAGTAAACCAAGGCTGCTTGGCAAGTCTCGGTCCAATCCGGAAATGTTTAATCCCCACACACGAAAGAAAGGTAGAAATGACCACCGGAGGAGAACGAAGCGCCGGAATGCAAAACGGACAACGGGGAAAATGCTCGAATGCATGAGATGAACACGTATGCAAATGCAATGCACATGATGACATGATATGAGATGCATGACAACGATAACAACACACAAGACAAAGACCCGAACCCGAGGAAATAAAATAACTTAACGCCGGAAACGGCAAGAGTTGGAGTACAAATTGGGAAAGTTATAATCCGGGGCGTTACAACACTCCACCACTACGAAAGGATCTCGTCCCGAGATCTAGGACTGAAAAGAACGCCGGGTACTCAGAATGGAGGTGATCCTCGCGTTCCCAGGTAGCTTCACGGTCGGAATGGTGTGACCACTTGACTTTGAGAAATTTGATTGACTTGTTGCGAGTCTTGCGTTCAGTCTCTTCAAGAATAGCAACTGGGTGCTCACGATAAGAGAGATCTTCTTGGAGCTCAATGTCCTCGAAGTTGACGGTGCGGTCAGGAGTCTTGAAGCACTTTCGAAGCTGAGAGACATGGAACACGTCATGAACATTTGCAAAGTTTGAAGGAAGCTCGAGTTGATAGGCGAGGTCGCCTCTCTTGCTGACAATCTTGAAAGGTCCCACGTATCTAGGGGCAAGCTTCCCTTTGATACCGAAGCGACGAGTACCTTTCATAGGAGAGACACGGAGGTAAACATGATCTCCGATCTCGAAAGCAAATCATGGTGCTTACTATCATAGTAGCTCTTCTGGCGGGATTGGGCTGCTTTGAGGTTATCACGAATGACTTTGCACATTTCCTCTGCCTCTGTGATTAAGTCATTAAACAAAAGCTGACATTCACCGGTTTCAGACCAGTTGAGAGGGGTACGGCACTTCCTGCCATACAGAATTTCAAATGGGGCCTTGCCCGAACTTGCTTGAAAACTGTTGTTGTAGGAGAATTCAGCATAAGGAAGACAATCCTCCCACTTCATGCCGAAGGAGATCACACAAGCCCTGAGCATATCTTCAAGAATCTGGTTGACACGCTCAACTTGACCGCTAGTTTGAGGATGGAAAGCTGTGCTGAAGCGGATGTTGGTGCCCGTGGCCTTCTAAAAAGAATCCCAAAACTTGGATGTAAAGATGCTGCCACGGTCTGAAGATATCACTTGTGTAATGCCATGCAGAGACACAATTCGAGAGGTATAGAGTTCCGCCAATTGAGCTACAGTGATCGACTCTTTGATAGGCAGAAAGTGAGCCACTTTGGTGAGTTTGTCGATGACAACGAATATAGCATCATTGCCACGCTTGGACTTTGGAAACCCAGTCACGAAGTCCATTTCAATGTGGTCAAACTTCCATTCTGGAATGGCAAGAGGTTGGAGGAGACCTGCTGGCCTTTGGTGTTCTGCCTTCACTCTTCTGCAGACATCACATTCATTCACGAATTGAGCGATCTCGCGCTTCATTCGAGTCCACCAATAAGCTTGCTTAAGGTCCTGATACATCTTCGTGCTCCCAGGGTGGATGGAGAGGAGAGAATTGTGAGCCTCGTTCATGATCACTTTACGAGGTCACCTTTGGGTACAACAATACGATCCTCGAAGAAGAGAGTGTCCTTGTCATCAAGGCGGTAGCACTTGTACTTGGACTGACTCTTGGCAATCCCAATCTTCACCTTTTTCACCATAGCATCAAGAAGCTGGGCTTGGCGAATCTGGTCTTCCAAGGTAGGAGAGACTTGAAGGTTGGCGAGGAAACCTTGAGGAACAATTTGCAGATTAAGTTTGCGGAAAGCTTCACAAAGCTCGGGTTGATAAGGCTTAAGAATCAGACTGTTGCAATAAGCTTTCTGCTCAATGCGTCAGCAATCACATTGGCCTTGCCTGGAGTATACTCGATACTCGGATTATACTCTTGAATCATTTCGACCCACTTTGCAAGCTTGCACTAGTCACCACACACATCACAAAAATACATGGGTTGCACCTCTGGAAAGATGACA
Source organism: Triticum urartu (assembly GCF_003073215.2). Lineage (NCBI taxonomy): Eukaryota > Viridiplantae > Streptophyta > Magnoliopsida > Poales > Poaceae > Triticum > Triticum urartu. The sequence continues at coordinate 220,225,432 of NC_053026.1, forward strand.
AAACTCTTAACAAAACATATGTAGAGCATCAGGGCATATCATGCACACGTTAATCATGGCAAAAATGACAAAAGGCTAAATGGAGTAGCAGATCTGACAAATATCTCAAGTAGCCCTCTTCTAACAGCATTTCGGGCATCAAGATGAACTCAAATGAAAATGATGCAATGGAATGAAATGATGTACTCTCTGAGGTGAACATTTTGATATGCTATATGCGGTGGCGCGGGAGGAAGGAGACGGCGACAGGGCGACCGGCGAGCGGCGCGCGCGGATGGGCCGGGCGGGCCCGCTGCGGGCTCGCCGGGCCGCGGCGGCGGCGGGCGGCGAAGGGACACGTGGCGCCTTCCGGTTGGCGCGGGCGGCGGAGCGGACGCGTCCGGCCAGATTCGGACGTGTCGGGCCGGTGCGGGGGCGATTTCTAGGGTTTGAGAGGGAGGAGATCCGCGAATTTTGGGAGGGGGCTTTAAATAGAGGTAGAGGGAGCTAGGAGAGTCCAAATGAGGTGCGGTTTTCGGCCACGCGATCGTGATCGAACGCTCTAGATGATGGAGCAGAGATAGGTGGGTTTGGGCCAAATTGGAGGGGTGTTGGGCTGCAACACACACGAGGCCTTTTCGGTCCCTCGATTAACCGTTGGAGTATCAAACGAAGTCCAAATGGTACGAAACTTGACAGGCGGTCTACCGGTAGTAAACCAAGGCCGCTTGGCAAGTCTCAGTCCAATCCAGAAATGTTTAATGCCCACACACGAAAGAAAGGTAGAAATGACCACCGGAGGAGAACGAAGCGCCGGAATGCAAAACGGACAACGGGGAAAATGCTCGAATGCATGAGATGAACACGTATGCAAATGCAATGCACAAGATGACATGATATGAGATGCATGACTACGATACAACACACGGAGACAAAGAACCCGAACCCAAGAAAATAAAATAACTTAACGCTGGAAACGGCAAGAGTTGAAGTACAAATTGGGAAAGTTACATCCGGGGTGTTACAACATGGCTGCTGAGGATGCTCTGACAGGTATGAATGTTTAGTTGCTCAACGTGTTTTGAGTGTGCAGGTTACACAAGCTGAGCAAGATCAAAGGCATAATTTGTTCCATACAAAGGGAGTTGTGAAGGAACGTTCTGTTCGCGTCATCATAGATGGTGGGAGCTGCAACAACTTGGCTAGCATGGAGATGGTGGAGAAGCTATCTCTCACCACAAGACCACATCCACATCCTTACTACATCCAATGGTTCAACGACAGCGGCAAGGTTAAGGTAACACGTACTGTTCATGTGCTCTTTAGTATCTCTACATATGCTGATTATGTTGATTGTGATGTGGTACCTATGCAAGCATGTTCCTTATTACTTGGTAGACCATGGCAATTTGATAAAAATTATGTACACCATGGTAGAAACAATCGGTATACTCTTGTTCATAAGGATAAAAATATTACTTTGCTTCCTATGACTCCTGATTCCATTTTGAAAGATGATATTAATAGAGCTAATAAAGCAAAACAAGAGTAAAATAAAGTGAAAATCAAATTGTGGCAAAAGAATTTGAGCAACACATGAAGCCTAATAATAAACCATCGAATGTTGTTTCTGAAATTAAATTGAAAAGTGCATGTTTACTTGCCGCCAAATCTGATATTGATGATCTAGATTTCAGCAAATCTGTTTTCTATGCTTTTGTGTGCAAAGAGGCATTATTTTCATTCGAGGACGAGCCTTCCTCTTTGCCTCCTGCTGTCACTAACATTTTCCAGGAGTTCGCTGACGTCTTTCCACAAGACGTGCCACTGGGATTACCACCTATTCGAGGGATTGAGCATCAAATTGACTTAATTCCCGGTGCATCATTACCCAACCGTGCACCATACCGTACCAATCCAGAGGAGACGAAGGAGATTATGCGTCAAGTACAAGAGCTGCTCGACAAAGGTTATATACGTGAATCTCTTAGTCCTTGTGTTGTTTCTATTATACTAGTGCCTAAAAAGGATGGTACATCGCATATGTGTGTGGATTGTAGAGGCATTAATAATATTACTATTCGTTATCGTCATCCTATTCCTAGGCTAGATGATATTCTTGATGAATTGAGTGGCTCTACAATATTCTCCAAAGTTGATTTGCATAGTGGATACCATCAAATTCGTATGACATTGGGAGATAAGTGGAAAATAACATTTAAAACTAAGTTTAGATTATATGAGTGGTTAGTCATGCCTTTTGGGTTAACTAATGCACCTAGTACTTTCATGAGATTAATGAACGAAGTTTTACGTGCTTTCATTGGACGATTTGTGGTAATTTACTTTGATGACATATTGATTTATAGCAAATCTTTGGAGGAACATTTGGAACATTTACGTGTTGTTTTTATTGCTCTACGTGATGCACGTTTGTTTGGTAACCTTGGAAAGTGCACCTTTTGCACCGACCGAGTATCTTTTCTTGGCTATGTTGTTACTCCACAGGGAATTCAAGTTGATAAAGCTAAGATTGAAGCTATTGAGAGTTGGCCGCAGCCCAAAACGGTCACACAAGTGAGGAGTTTCCTTGGCCTCGCTGGTTTCTATAGGCGTTTTGTGAGAGATTTCAGCACCATTGCTGCACCTCTCAACGAGCTTACAAAGAAGGATTTGCCTTTTGTTTGGGGTACCGCACAGGAAGAAGCCTTCACAGTATTGAAAGATAAGTTGACACATGCTCCTTTACACCAACTTCATGATTTTAATAAGACTTTTGAGCTTGAATGTGATGCTAGTGGAATTGGATTAGGAGGTGTGTTATTACAAGATGGCAAACCTGTTGCATACTTTTCTGAAAAATTGAGTGGGCCTAGTCTGAACTATTTTACTTATGATAAAGAATTATATGCTCTTGTTTAGACCTTAGAAACATGGCAACATTATTTATGGCCCAAGGAATTTGTTATACATTCTGATCATGAATCTTTGAAACACATTAAAACTCAAGCAAAACTGAACCGTCGACATGCTAAATGGGTTGAATTCATTGAGACTTTCCCTTATGTCATTAAACACAAGAAGGGTAAAGAAAATGTTATTGCTGATGCATTGTCCCGTCGTTATACTATGCTTTCACAACTTGACTTTAAAATATATGGTTTGGAGACCATCAAAGATCAATATGTGCATGATGCTGAATTTAAAGATGTATTGCAGAATTGTAAGGAAGGGGGAACTTGGAACAAGTTCGTTCTTAACGATGGATTTGTGTTTCGTGCTAATAAGCTATGCATTCCAGCTAGCTCTGTTTGTCTTTCGTTGTTGCAGGAGGCGCATGGAGGAGGATTAATGGGACACTTTGGCGTCAAGAAGACGGAGGATATACTTTCTACACATTTCTTTTGGCCAAAGATGAGACGGGATGTTGAGCGTTTTGTTGCTCGCTGCACTACATGTCAAAAAGCTAAGTCACGACTCAATCCTCATGGTTTATATATGTCTTTGCCTGTACCTAGTGTTCCTTGGGAGGATATATCTATGGACTTTGTTTTAGGTTTACCTCGAACAAAAAAGGGGAGGGATAGCATATTTGTTGTCTGGATAGGTTCTCAAAAATGGCACACTTTATACCATGTCATAAAAGCGATGATGTTGTTAATGTTGCTGATTTGTTCTTTCGTGAAATTATTCACTTGCATGGTGTGCCATATAATATTGTTTCATATCATGATATTAAATTTCTTAGCCACTTTTGGAGATGTTTATGGGCTAAGTTGGGGACTAAACTGCTTTTTAGTACTACTTGTCACCCCCAAACTGATGGACAAACTGAAGTAGTCAATAGAACATTGTCTACTATGCTTAGGGCTGTTTTGAAGAATAATAAGAAAATGTGGGAAGAATGCTTGCCTCATATTGAATTTGCTTATAATCGTTCATTGCATTCTACTACTAAGATGTGCCCTTTTGAAATTGTGTATGGTTTCCTACCTCATGCACCAATTGATTTGTTGCCTCTTCCATCTTCGGAGAAGTTTAATTTTGATGCGAAAGAACGTGCTGAATTGATTTTAAAAATGCATGAGTTAACTAAGGAAAACATTGAGCGTATGAATGCTAAATATAAACTTGCTAGAGATAAGGGTAGAAAACATGTTGTGTTTGCACCTGGAGATCTTGTTTGGTCACATATGCGTAAGGATAGATTTCCTAATTTGTGGAAACCAAAGCTAATGCCACGTGCTGATGGTCCTTTTAAGGTGTTAGAGAAAATAAATGATAATGCATATAAACTTGAGATGCCTGCAGATTTTGGGGTTAATCCCACTTTTAACATTGCAGATTTGACGCCTTATTTGGGTGAGGATGATGAACTTTCGTCGAGGATGACTTCATTTCAAGAAGGGGAGGATGATGAGGACATCAATACCATTGTTAGACCCACAGCCCCTGCTGCTATGCATACTGGACCAATTACTAGAGCTCGCGCACGCTAATTGAATTATCAGGTACTTTCGTTTCTTGGTAACGATTCTAATGTTCATGAGAATATGATGCTGCCTAAATTGGATACATTTATTTTGCTTACAAATGAAGGGCCTAGTTGGGACAAGAAAGATGAACCTTGGAGAAAGTTCAAGCATGGAGATTATGGCATGCGCAAGGGGATCAAGAACGGAGTTACAAGTGATGATTTTAGGACTTTGAAGCCACCATAAGGAGTGGATGAAGCCTTGGACGAAATATACAAGATGCCACTTCATAAATTTCGTCTAGAGGCTATTCTAGGTGCTGTGTTACCTTATTATTGGGCCAGGTCCATGTATTTTCGAAATACTTAAGTATAGGCTATTTTTAGAGTCCGTATGTGTGGGGAAACAAGAGTTAGGGTTGGTTTCGGACCCCTCCTCCAAGGGCCACGAAATCCCCCCCCCCCTCTTCCTCCATATATACCGCCCTTAGGGCGTCGTTTAGACTTTGGGTTTTGTTTATATTAAAGTTCACCATAGCTGTAACTTCGTGTACTTCCTTTGTGTTCAACGACCTTGATCAATAAAACTTTCATCTTATATTCGCAATATCCAGATTGCAATCTTAGTTTCTTGCTTGTTCTTCGTTTGCCTGCAGGAAACAGACCTTTGTGGTCAGGTTGATCGTGCTCCGGCGTGGTCAATAACCTCTAGGAGTTGGTTTAGCGATTGCTAAGGCGTGACGTCCTCGCACGTTCGTAATCGGATCGTCAAAGTCGACTTCCTCCAAAACGATAGCCACCATCTCATCGAAAGACGGGACACCTTTGCCTTTATCAGGGGGAATCCCTCTCCGGTGGCCATCTTAGTCATCCTGGCGCTCTCCATGACGAGGAGGGTAGAAAACATGTTGTGTTTGCACGTGGAGATCTTGTTTGGTCAAATATGCGTAAGGATAGATTTCCTAATTTGCGCAAACCAAAGCTAATGCCACGTGCTGATGGTCCTTTTAAGGTGTTAGAGAAAATAAATGATAATGCATATAAACTTGAGATGCCTGCAGATTTTGGGGTTAGTCCCACTTTTAACATTGCAGATTTGACGCCTTATTTGGGTGAGGATGATGAACTTTCGTCGAGGACGACTTCATTTCAAGAAGGGGAGGATGATGAGGACATCAATACCATTGTTATACCCACAGCCCCTGCTGCTATACATACTGGACCAATTACTAGAGCTCGCGCACGCCAATTGAATTATCAGGTACTTTCGTTTCTTGGTAACGATTCTAATGTTCATGAGAATATGATGTTGCCTAAATTGGATACATTTGTTTTGCTTACAAATGAAGGGCCTAGCTTGGACAAGAAAGATGAACCTTGGAGCAAGTTCAAGCATGGAGATGATGGCATGCGCAAGGGGATCAAGAACGGAGTTACAAGTGATGATTTCAGGACTTTGAAGCCACCATAAGGAGTGCATGAAGCCTTGGACAAAATATACAAGATGCCACTTCATAAATTTCATCCAGAGGCAATTCTAGGTGATGCATCACCTTATTATTGGGCCAAGCCCATGTATTTTCGAAATACTTAAGTAAAGGCTATTTTTAGAGTCCGTATGTGTGGGGAAACAAGAGTTAGGGTTGGTTTCGAACACCTTCTCCAAGGGCCATGAAATTGCCCCCTCTTCCTCCATATATATAGCCCTTAGGGCATCGTTTAGACTTTGGGTTTTGTTTAGATTAAAAATTCGTCATAGCTGCAACTTCGCGTACTTCGTTTATGTCCAATGACCAGACCAAGACGTCACAGAATCCCACCTTCATTAATAAAGCTTTCCTCTTTTATTCGCAATATCCAGATTGCAATCTCAGTTTTTTTCTTGTTCTTCGTTTGCTCGCAGGAAATAGACCCTTGTGGTCAGGTTGATCATGCTCCGGCGTGGTCAATAACCCTCGGAAGTTGGTTTAGCGATTGCTAAGGCGCGACGTCTTCGCACGTTCGTAGTCGGATCGTCAAAGTCGACTCCCACAAAAAACAATATCTATCTCATCAAAACATCGGGACACCATCGCCTCTATCATTGTGCCAACTAGAACCGTTGGGAAAACTTGGGGAAAGTCTTTTTGATCCTGCTGTAAAAAAACAGAAACTTTAGCTCTCGCGGGAATTGCTGCCATGTTTTACTGGAGAGTGATATTTAGTTAATTCTTTTGCAGATGATTAATAGATAAATTCCGCACGTCTAGCAATTTATTTTAAAATTTTGGGGGTTCCATAAGTGGTCGAAACCTACAGATTACTACAAACTATTCTGTTTTTTGACAGATTCTGTTTTTTTGTGTGTTGTTTGCTTATTTTGATGAATCTATGGCTAGTAATAGAGTTTATAAACCATAGAGAAGTTGGAATACAGTAGGTTTAACACCAATATAAATAAATAATGAGTTAATTACAGTACCTTGAAGTGGTGGTTTGTTTTCTTTTACTAACGGAGCTCATGAAGATTTTCTTTTTAAATTTTGTGTTGTGAAGTTTTCAAGTTTTGGGTAAGGATTTGATGGATTATGGAACAAGGAGTGGCAAGAGCCTAAGCTTGGGGATGCCCAAGGCACCCCAAGGTAAAATACAAGGACACCAAAAAGCCTAAGCTTGGGGATGCCCCGGAAGGCATCCCCTCTTTTGTCTTCCTTCAACGGTAAGTTTACTTGGAGCTATATTTTTATTCGCCACATGATATGTGTTTTGCTTGTAGCGTCTTGTATGATTTGAGTCTTTTCTTTTTAGTTTACCACAATCATCCTTGCTGTACACACCTTTTGAGAGAGACACACATGAATTGGAATTTATTAGAATACTCTATGTGCTTCACTTATATCTTTTGAGCTATATAATTTTTGCTCTAGTGCTTCACTTATATCTTTTAGAGCACGGCAGTGGTTCTATTTTATAGAAATAATTGATATCTCATGCTTCACTTATATTATTTTGAGAGTCCTTTATAACAACATGGAAATAATAAAAACTTTCATATAAGTGCATTGAATACTAAGAGAAGTTTGATACTTGATGATTGTTTTGAGATATGGAGATGGTGATATTAGATTCATGCTAGTTGAGTAGTTGTGAATTTCAGAAATACTTGTGTTGAAGTTTGTGATTCCCGTAGCATGCACGTATGGTGAACCGTTATGTGATGAAGTCGGAGCATGATTTATTTATTGATTGTCTTCCTTATGAGTGGCGGTCGGGGATGAGCGATGGTCTTTTCCTACCAATCTATCCCCCTAGGAGCATGCACGTAGTACTTTGTTTCGATAACTAATAGATTTTTGCAATAAGTATGTGAGTTCTTTATGACTAATGTTGAGTCCATGGATTATACGCACTCTCACCCTTCCACCATTGCTAGCCTCTCTAATACCGCACACCTTTCGCCGGTATCATACACCCACGATATACCTTCCTCAAAACAGCCACCATACCTACCTATTATGGCATTTCCATAGCCATTCCGAGATATATATGCAACTTTCCACTGTTTCATTTTCTATGACATGCTTCATCATTGTCATATTGCTTTGCGTGATCATGTAGTTGACATCGTATTTGTGGCAAAGCCACTGTTCATAATTCTTTCATACATGTCACTCTTCATTCATTGCATATCCCAGTACACCGCCGGAGGCATTCACATAGAGTCATACTTTGTTCTAAGTATTGAGTTGTAATTCTTGAGTTGTAAGTAAAAAGAAGTGTGATGATCATCATTATTAGAGCATTGTCCCAGTGAGGAAAGGATGATGGAGACTATGATTCCCCCACATGTCTGGATGAGACTCTGGACGAAAAAAAGAGGCCATAAAAAAGAGAAGGCCGAAAAAAAACAAAAAAATGAGAGAAAAAGAGAGAAGCGGCAATGCTACTATCCTTTTACCACACTTGTGCTTCAAAATAGCACCATGATCTTCATGATAGAGAGTCTCCTATGTTGTCACTTTCATATACTAGTGGGAATCTTTCATTATAGAACTTGGCTTGTATATTCCAGTGATGGGCTTCCTCAAAATGCCCTAGGTCTTCGTGAGCAAGCGAGTTGGATGTACACCCACTTAGTTTATTTTTTAGCTTTCATACACTTATAGCTCTAGTGCATCCGTTGCATGGCAATCCCTACTCGCTCTCGTTGATATCTATTGATGGGCATCTCCATAGCCTGTTGATACGCCTAGTTGATGTGAGACTATTTTCTCCTTTTTTTCTTCTCCACAACCATCATTCTATTCCACCTATAGTGCTATATCCTTGGCTCACGCTCATGTATTGCGTGAAGATTGAAAAAGTTTGAGAACATCAAAAGTATGAAACAATTGCTTGACTTGTCATCGGGGTTGTGCATGATTTAAATATTTTGTGTGATGAAGATAGAGCATAGCCAGACTATATGATTTTGTAGGGATAGCTTTCTTTGGCCATGTTATTTTGAGAAGACATGATTACTTTGTTAGTATGCTTGAAGTATTATTATTTTTATGTCAATATTAAACTTTTGTCTTGAATCTTATGGATCTGAATATTCTTGACACAATAAAGAGAATTACATGGATAAATATGTTAGGTAGAATTCCACACCAAAAATTCTGTTTTTATCATTTACCTACTCGAGGACGAGCAGGAATTAAGCTTGGGGATGCTGATACGTCTCCAATGTATCTATATTTTTTGATTGTTCCATGCTATTATATTATCTATTTTGGATGTTTATGGGCTTTATTATACACTTTTATATTATTTTTGGGACTAACCTATTAACCGGAGGCCGAGCCCAAATTGATGTTTTCTTGCCTATTTTAGTGTTTCAAAGAAAAGGAATATCAAACGGAGTCCAAACGGAATGAAACCTTCGGGAGAGTTATTTTTGGAGCGGAAGCAATCCAGGAGACTTGGAGTAGACGTCAGGGAAGCTTCGAGGTGGCCACGAGGCAGGGAGGCGCGCCTGCCCCCTGGGCGTGCCCCCACCCTCGTGGGCCCCTCGTGGCTCCCCTGACTGACTTCTTTCGCCTATATATGTCCATATACCCTAAAAACATCGGGGAGCAGAAGAGATCGAGAGTTCCATCGCTAGAAGCCTCCATAGCCACCGAAAACCAATCTAGACCTGTTCCGGCACCCTGCCGGAGGGGGTGATGAGGACATCAATACCATTGTTACACCCATAGCCCCCGTTGATATACATACTGGACCAATTACTAGTGCTCATGCACGCCAATTGAATTATCAGGTACTATCGTTTCTTGGTAACGATTCTAATGTTCATGAGAATATGATGCTGCCTAAATTGGATACATTTGTTTTGCTTACAAATGAAGGGCCTAGTTTGGACAATAAAGATGAACCTTGGAGCAAGTTCAAGCATGGAGATGATGGCATGCGCAAGGGGATCAAGAACGGAGTTACAAGTGATGATTTCAGGACTTTGAAGCCACCATAAGGAGTCCATGAAGCCTTGGACCAAATATACAAGATGCCACTTCATAAATTTCGTCCAGAGGCTATTCTAGGTGCTGCGTCACCTTATTATTGGGCCAGGCCCATGTATTTTCGAAATACTGAAGTATAGGTTGTTTTTAGAGTCCGTATGTGTGGGGAAACAAGAGTTAGGGTTGGTTTCAGACCCCTCCTCCAAGGGCCACAACCCCCCCCCCCTCTTCCTCCATATATACAGCTCTTAGGGCGTCGTTTAGACTTTGGGATTTCTTTAGTTAAAAGTTAGCCATTGCAACTTTGTGTACTTCGTTTGTGTCCAATGACCAGACCAAGACCGCTTTCGGATCCCCACCTTTATCAATACTTCATCTATATTCGCAATATTCAGATTGTATTATCATATTCTTGCTTGTTCTTCGATTGCGTGCAGGAATAAACCTTCGTGGTCAGGCTGATCGTGCTTCCAGCATCGTCAGTAACCTTGGGAGATTGGTTTAGCGATTGCTAAGGCGCAACATCGTGCACGTTTGTAGTCGGATCGTCAAATTCGACTCCACCAAATCGATAGTTATCATCTCATCAAAAGATCGAGACACCTTGCCTCTATCAAGTGGTATCAGATTTCCAGGTTGCTCGGTGAGATTTTACAATTTTTCATAGTTTAGATCGAGTCTATTCTTCATACCTATAGTCCACGAAAAAGCCAAAAAAAATTAGGGTTAGTTCATCCTATCCGAACCAATCTAAGCCTTTGCATAATCTTTTCTGTATTTGCTTTGTTGAATTTTTGGTTGCATCGTCGTGTCAAGTTGCTGGTCTTAGAGTCTAGTCTTTTAGAGTTTCGAGTTCTTGTCATAAGTTGTCACGCCGCAGCCGCACCATCATCATCGCCCCTACCATCTACAACCACCGCTTATCCGCCACCGATTCGTCTCCATATACCATCACCAATCTGTATCCATATACCACCACCAATCCATAGCCGTATACCGCCACCAATCCGTATCCATATACAACCACCGCTACCATATCCTACCACCATATATCCACCACGAATCTGAGTTCCTTTCATATTAGGTTTGTTTTCGAGATCCATCTAATTTCCGTTTCGTGTTTCCTTGCCTAAGTAGGTTTTGAAAAAAAGAGTCTGGAGACCCCCGGGCATTTTTTAGGCCAAAATTTTCACAAGCAAAAATATTTTTTTGCTATCCCATTTTTAGGCTTTTCTGAGTCTTTTGAGCCACATGCCATCATAGTGATTTTTTGTCGCACTTTTTCGACGTTGTTGCCCTGATTCCCGAAAAGAAGTCAAAAAAAATTTCGTGGCCATCCTATCAGTTTGACGAGGGAAGAGTTTTGAGACACTCGCCATTATAGTGATTTTTTGCAAAAAAAAAGCGTAAAAAAACAGAGCAAAAAAAAGTTCCAGAGTGTGCTTTTCCCTTGTTTACGTGCAGCGCCGTGATTTTGTTAGTGTTCTAGGCTCGCGTCTCTAGCACGGTCTAGCCTAGGACCAGCACAGTACCGTCGTTGAGCGTTTATTCAACTTTGCATATCTGAATTGATTATTGCTGACCCTTTTTGCTACCATATTATAAGCCTTCCCAGCTCCACATACATCTATGTCTTGCGTTTGACTCTCCCTGGTAATCGCTCTATCCAAGATTTGAGAGTTTTGACTACAACGGTTGCTGATCACCACTGCTGCTTGGTAAGAACTGGTAAGAATTTGAGATTCGCTTGACAGATTTGTGATTGTCCACCACACCTTCACCGCCACTTCCTAGTAGTTTGTAGGATCATATTCTTGTGTGTTTTATTGCTACTAACCATGGCAGGATCACAAGCCGACGAGACTGACTGGGAGAATATGACAAACAAAGAGTTACATGATAAGTTTCAGCAAATGGTGAGTGGACAGGTGGAAGATGTGCTAAATAGATTTGAAGAGGCCATGGAGAAGATAGATGGCATTGAGAAGGCATTCAAAACAAAGCCCGATAACAAGTTTAGTGAATTGCTCGCAAGTCTTCCACCGCCCGCTGCACCTATCGCACCTCTACAACAACAACAACAACAACAACAACAACAACATCGTCTTCCAAATCAAGTGGGACGAGCACAGCGCGTTCCCATTGAGCCTGGTCAAACTTCTGGTGCTGATATACCTACTGTTAGTCCTTGTATAGCTCCTGGTGCTACTGCAAAGGTGGAGGACCATTACGAGGATGAGGTTGATCAAAATCAGAACTACGTGCAACCACCAGCACCACCACCAGGTCGTCCTCATGCATATCATCGCAACGGTAGGGCTGCACCACCACCTGAGGTACGAGATCATGACCATCTTCCTAAACTAAAATTGAATATTCCACCATTTGAGGGTAGATATGTTCCTGATATATATCTTACTTGGGAGTTAGAAACTGAACAACGTTTTACATGTTTACAATATCCTGAGGAGAGACGTGTTCCTGCTGCTGTTTGTGCTTTCACTAGTTTTGCATGTGTTTGGTGGTCTGAACATTGTAGATTATATCCCATTCTAGCTACTTGGGCTGCTTTGAAAGCTGTTATGCGTACTCGTTGGGTTCCACCTTATTATCAACGTGAATTACTTCAAAAATTGCAGCATTTAAGACAAGGAAAAAAAACAGAAGAATATTTTCAGGAATTACAAACTGGCATGATTAGATGTGGTATTGTTGAGGAGAATGAAGCTATGCTTGCACGTTTTATGGGTGGATTAAATAGAGAGATTCAGACCATTCTAGAGTACAAGGAGTATATTAATATCACTCGTTTTTCCATCTTTCTTGTAAAGCTGAACGTGAAGTGCAGGATCGACAGGCATTGGCGCGAACTAACTTTTCTGCAGGTTGATCTTTATCATGGACACCATGTGCATCCTCTACTTCAACTAGACCAGCACCTCCATCAGGTGCCACCTCCAGCCGTGATACAAGAAAGCAGGCACAACCACCACTATCTGCCAAGAGCACACCTGCTGGGCCTGTGTAGAGCTCTTCTTCTTCCATGGCATCAACAGGGCACACAAGTGATATTATTTGTCGTCATTGTAAGGGAAGAGGACATTTTGCGAGAGAATGCAAATCTCAGCGTGTGATGATTGTTACTGAGGATGGTGGGTATGAGTCCGCTAGTGACTATGATGAGGAGACTTTGGCTCTTATTACACATGAAGAACATGGTGGAGATGATTCTGATCATGAGACGCAATACATGGCTCCTGAAGATGCTGACAGGTATGAAAGTTTAGTTGCTCAACGTGTTTTGAGTGTGCAGGTTGCACAAGCTGAGCAAAATCAGAGGCCTAATTTGTTCCATACAAAGGGACTTGTGAAGAAATGTTCTGTTTGCGTCATCATAGATGGAGGGAGCTGCAATAACTTGGCTAGCATGGAGATGGTGGAGAAGCTATCTCTCACCACAAGACCACATCCACATCCTTACTACATCCAATGGTTCAACAACAGCGACAAGGTTAAGGTAACACGTACTGTTCGTGTGCATTTTAGTATCTCTACATATGGTGATTATGTTGATTGTGATGTGGTACCTATGCAAGCATGTTCCTTATTACTTGGTAGACCATGCCAATTTGATAAAAATTCTGTACACCATGGTAGAAACAATCAGTACACTCTTGTTCATAAGGATAAAAATATTACTTTGCTTCCTATGACTCCTGATTCCATTTTGAAAGATGATATTAATAGAGCTAATAAAGCAAAACAGGAGAAAAATAAGAGTGAAAATCAGATTGTGGCAAAAGAATTTGAGAAACAAATGAAGCCTAATAATAAACCAGTGTTGTTTTTGAAATTAAATTGAAAAGTGCATGTTTACTTGCCACCAAATCTGATATTGATGATCTAGATTTTAGCAAATCTGTTTGCTATGCTTTTGTGTGCAAAGAGGCATTATTTTCACTCGAGGACGTGCCTTCCTCTTTGCCTCCTGCTGTCACTAACATTTTGCAGGAGTTCGCTGACGTCTTTCCACAAGACGTGCCACCGGGATTACCACCTATTCGAGGGATTGAGAATCAAATTGACTTAATTCCCGGTGCATCATTACCCAACCGTGCACCATACCGTTCCAATCCAGAGGAGACGAAGGAGATTATACGTCAAGTACAAGAACTGCTCGACAAAGGTTATATACGCGAATCCCTTAGTCCTTGTGCTATTCCTATCATTTTAGTGCTGAAAAAGGATGGTACGTCGCGTATGTGCGTTGATTGTAGAGGCATTAATAATATTACTATTCGTTATCGTCATCCTATTCCTAGGCTAGATGATATGCTTGATGAATTGAGTGGCTCTACAATATTCTCCAAAGTTGATTTGCCTAGTGGATACCATCAAATTCGTATGAAATTGGGAGATGAATGGAAAACATCATTTAAAACTAAGTTTGGATTATACGAGTGGTTAGTCATGCCTTTTGGGTTAACTAATGCACCTAGTACTTTCATGAGATTAATGAGCGAGGTTTTACGTGCTTTCATTGGACGATTTGTGGTAGTTTACTTCGATGAGATATTGATTTATAGCAAATCTTTGGAGGAAGATTTGGAACATTTAGGTGTTGTTTTTATTGCTCTATGTGATGCACGTTTGTTTGGTAACCTTGGAAAGTGCACCTTTTTCACCGACCAAGTATCTTTTCTTGTCTATGGTGTTACTCCACAAGGAATTGAAGTTGATAAAGCCAAGATTGAAGCTATTGAGAGTTGGCCGCAGCCCAAAATGGTCACACAAGTGAGGAGTTTCCTTGGCCTCGTTGGTTTCTATAGGCGTTTTGTGAGAGATTTCAGCACCATTGCTACACTCTCAACGAGCTTACAAAGAAGGATGTGCCTTTTATTTGGGGTACCGCACAGGAAGAAGTCTTCACGGTATTGAAAGATAAGTTGACACATGCTCCTTTACTCCAACCTCCTGCTTTTAATAAGACTTTTGAGATTGAATGTGATGCTAGTGGAATTGGATTAGGAGGTGTGTTATTACAAGATGGCAAACCTGTTGCATACTTTTCTGGAAAATTGAGTGGGCCTAGTCTGAACTATTCTACTTATGATAAAGAATTATATGCTCTTGTTCGGACCTTAGAAACATGGCAACATTATTTATGGCCCAAGGAATTTGTTATACATTCTGATCATGAATCTTCGAAACACATTAAAAGTCAAGCACAACTGAACCGTAGACATGCTAAATGGGTTGAATTCATTGAGGCTTTCCCTTATGTCATTAAACACAAGAAGGGTAAATAAAATGTTATTGTTGATGCATTGTCTCATCGTTATACTATGATTTCACAACTTGACTTTAATATATTTGGTTTGGAGACCATCAAAGATCAATATGTGCATGATGCTGAATTTAAAGATGTATTGCAGAATTGTAAGGAAGGGAGAACTTGGAACAAGTTCGTTCTTAAGGATGGATTTGTGTTTCGTGCTAACAAGCTATGCATTACAGCTAGCTCCTTCGTCTTTTGTTGTTGCAGGAGGCGCATGGAGGAGGATTAATGGGACACTTTGGCGTCAAGAAGACGGAGGATATACTTTCTACACATTTCTTTTGGCCAAAGATGAGACGGTATGTTGAGTGTTTTGTTGCTCGCTGCACTACATGTCAAAAAGCTAAGTCACGACTCAATCCTCATGGTTTATATATGCCTTTGCATGTACCTAGTGTTCCTTGGGAGGATATATCTATGGACTTTGTTTTAGGTTTACCACGAACAAAGAAGGGGAGGGATAGCATATTTGTTGTCGTGGATAGGTTCTCGAAAATGGCACACTTTATACCATGTCATAAAAGCGATGATGCTGTTAATGTTGCTGATTTGTTCTTTCATGAAATTATTCGCTTGCATGGTGTGCCAAATACTATTGTTTCAGATCGTGATACTAAATTTCTTATCCACTTTTGGAGATGTTTATGGGCTAAGTTGGGGACTAAGCTGCTTTTTAGTACTACTTGTCACCCCCAAACTGATGGACAAACTGAAGTAGTCAATAGAACATTGTCTACTATGCTTAGGTCTGTTTTGAAGAATAATAAGAAAATGTGGGAAGAATGCTTGCCTCATATTGAATTTGCTTATAATCGTTCATTGCATTCTACTACTAAAATGTACCCTTTTGAAATTGTGTATGGTTTCCTACCTCGTGCACCTATTGATTTGTTGCCTCTTCCACCTTCGGAGAAGGTTAATTTTGATGCTAAAGAACGTGCTGAATTGATTTAAAAAATGCATGAGTTAACTAAGGAAAACATTGAGCGTATGAATGCTAAATATAAACTTATTGGAGATAAGGGTAGAAAACATGTTGTGTTTGCACCTAGAGATCTTGTTTGGTTACATTTCCGTAAGGATAGATTTCCTAATTTGCGCAAATCAAAGCTAATGCCACGTGCTACTGGTCCTTTTAAGGTGTTAGAGAAAATAAATGATAATGCATATAAACTTGAGCTACCTGTAGATTTTGGGGTTAGTCCCACTTTTAACATTGCAGATTTGAAGCCTTATTTGGGTGAGGAGGATGTGCTTTCGTTGAGGACGACTTCATTTCAAGAAGGGGAGGATGATGAGGACATCAATACCATTGTTACACCCACAGCCCCCGTTGCTATACATACTGGACCAATTACTAGAGCTCGCGCACGCCAATTGAATTATCAGGTACTTTCGTTTCTTGGTAACGATTCTAATGTTCATGAGAATATGATGCTGCCTAAATTGGATACATTTATTTTGCTTACAAATGAAGGGCCTAGTTGGGACAAGAAAGATGAACCTTGGAGCAAGTTCAAGCATGGAGATGATGGCATGCGCAAGGGGATCAAGAACGGAGTTACAAGTGATGATTTCAGGACTTTGAAG